>NC_056746.1:1038448806-1038478806 GCF_019279795.1 Protopterus annectens
GCATTGTTAGTAATGAGTTTATTCAGTGTAGAAATCACTTGGGTAACAGTGGTTGTCTTAGCTGATTTTATGAAGCACATTTCAGTTTAGGATAGTTGAAACATGGATGGCAGTGGAGTACATTACATTTAGCATTTTCCATCACATTATAAAATGGTATTAATTTAGAATGTATACCTGTTCTTTTAATATATATTATGTTTTAAAATTGGTTTCATGAGAATGCATTTCTCCCTTATTAAAATAATTCATATGTTTAAAATATACTTTTGTATACCTGGTGATGTCTGTATATTTAGTTTAGTTAAAAACTGCAAAATAAATACCAGTTGTAAACAAACAAAAGTGATTTGCATTCACAGGCTTTATTTTTTATGTATTGATATTAGGAGGTTGTGGTTATTCTTTACTTCTTCAGTGATATTGAGTTTTAATAAAGTGTATTTGCTAAGTGTTTTTATATGTAACTGTAGAGAAGTAGAAGGTGCTGTTATTAATTAAAAAGGGAAAATATAAATAGCGTTTTCATCATTCTTGATTCATGAAAGAATACAGTCTTGGCTAAGCCGTGCTAAAATTATGTTGGTCAAAAAAAGTAGATACAGATATTAATGCAATAAAGCATACATGAAGAGAAACTAAATATTTTTTATGTAGATATTTTTCATAATTTCCTGAATGGCTGTAATGTGACGAGACCTGGCATGAAGCCTGTAAGTTGTGTACAGAATACTGGCCTTTTAGACTTGTATTTATGGTTTATCAGAACAGAGACGTGATGGTGTTTGGATAGTATACTAGGTTGTAGATGAATAGTTGTTACCCCGTCACTATTTATGATCGCATTCACTTTTTTGGAATCAATGTAATGGATTAATTTTGTTTCTCTCCATTGATTTTAGATGTCTGATTTTCTCAAATTCATTTTATCCATGCATAATGTATATGATGGAAAAAAAAGAAAAAAATTGTTTTCTTACAGCAGCAGTAGAATACTTGCCTATTTAGTATGTATGTGTTTTTGTCCAGAATTATTGGGGTGGTTTTCGTGTGTAATTATCCAAGTGCTTGCTATGCCAGATGTTTTTCCCTGAATGCTAACTGTCCTGGCCTATGCCCACGTTCCTATGCAACATTCTGTAGTTATGACATTAGGGTAGCTCAGTGATTAAGGGTTCACATATCCAGGGCCCTGGGTTCAATCCAGACCTCTCTTTTGCTATCTGTGCAGTGGCTGCATGTTCTATGTCTGCGTGGATTTCCTCTTGCTTTTCTTTTATTTCTTAAAAAACAAGCTAGTTGATTGACTACTGCCATTCTCAACTGTCTGTATGTCTGTCTGTTTATCTGTCTATCTTTTACACTTAACTCTTGTCCTTATGGAACAGGCCACGGATTCATGGTTAAAATTGCCACATGATGGGCCAATTTACTTATCTGGTTAAACAACACATACAGATTAAAAAAAAAAAATCTTTGTGCTGTAACTGACAGATGTAGAAAAAAAATGAAGGCTAGATGATGGAAGAATTTAGAAAGGTACTACCAAACAAAAAAAGGCCGAAAATGCTCGTGTTTTTTATGATGAAAATATGGTAAAAACATGATTCTTTCCTCGTTTCTGTTGCATAGCAAATACAGGGTGTTTCTGCTGGAAGGCCGCAGTCTGTGAAGTCTTTTGAGATGCGTTAAAAAATGTTTTATGTCTAAGTGAGGTTTAACTGATGTTCTGTTTTTTATTATTACAGTTCCACTGCCTATGGGCAGAAACACTGGTATGAGTATTCCTTATCAAAAAGACAGTTTGCTCGGAGCAGTAGTGAACCCAAGTGAAGTATTCTGTTCTGTTCCTGGAAGACTGTCCCTGCTGAGTTCTACACCCAAGTATAAAGTTACAGTAGCAGAGGTTCAGAGGCGACTGTCACCACCAGAGTGTTTAAATGCTTCTTTATTAGGTGGTGTTCTAAGAAGGTGGGTGTATATTATTTGTGTATGCACATGAGCTTGTATATATTCAGTTGCATAACTTCCCTGCTACAGTGTGTTTATTGCTTATGTTTGAGTAGCCCCCGTCTGTGCAGTGAGAACTGAATACAGCGGAGAGTAACAGCCTCTGACAATGTAAAAAAATATAAAGTTTATTTTGTAGTTCTGTAATGACCGTATCTGTGTCTGACCAGATTTATTTATTTATCTTTACATTTGTTAACCGGGTTAGTCCAACTGGGCCCAGAGAGCCCTTTTTCAACAGAGACCAACGAGAAAAGCTCCAGGAAAGTAATTAAAAAAAAAAAAGAAAAACCTAACCGTTCAAGTTGCAAGATACTTAACAGTACAAAAACTGAGAGAAATGTACAATGAGAATATATATAAGGCAAAAGTACAGTATTTTGAGAATGCAGTAACAATATGTTTGAGAAATTTGGTTAGCATTAAGTTATTTACAAAGAATGTAGCAATGCCTAAAATAAAAAAAAAATCAGAGTAACATCATGACATAGTACAACAAAGATGCGTTTAATAGCATAGGTACTAACTGTAGAGAGAGTAATATATGCAGACAGTTTAGGTAATAGGCATATACATTTTTGTTAGTAACAAACAAAGCTTCTGGTGCTAATATTTTTATCTGTAAACTCTGGTCAGATTCCAAATGTGTTACTACATCATTTGCATGACCTGGCATTTTATACTGCCACAGAGGTAATTCAGAATATGCTATTGCTCATTTGTTTTCGGTACGGTTTTTATTTTTAACTACAGTGAAATGTATTTTGACATTGTGGTAGTAACCAAATAATACCTCAGTATTGATAACATATGTAAATTAGACTTGCTCTCGGCACTATGCTGGAGTTTTACATTTTGAAAATAAATAATGTAACTGATTTAATACATTTGCTATAGCTGCCAAGATTTCGTCAAGTAAAAGAGCTGGCTTCCATTTACAATGCAGCAAGATATAAGCACTTATTTAATTATGATGTATAATAATTAAGTGACAATTCCTGTTTTATATGTGGGTACATAATAACTAAAACGTTTTGTTTCATTTTCTTGCAAAAATATACAATCTTAATGAGTGATAAATGGCATAAATGTACTTGTGTATTTTATTTAGTTTTTTTTTTTTTTTTTACAGTGAGTTTTTCATTCATATCATTTAATGTTGTCTGGAAATCTGTGCCGTCTGCATTTCCTGTTGCTATTGAAATGAATGTTTATGCCATTGTCCATCTTTTTGTAAACGGACAAATACGGGCATGTTTAGTTCGAACAGTTATCAACTTTGGGTACTAACTGTCATGTTTTGCAGTGGTTTATTAATTTTATGTTTTAAGTATGTATTTTTTAATGTTGTAGAGCAAAGTCAAAAAATGGTGGGCGATCACTCCGTGAAAAGTTAGACAAAATAGGCTTGAATCTTCCAGCTGGTAGAAGAAAAGCTGCAAATGTCACCCTCCTGACATCATTAGTAGAAGGTCAGACTCAACAATTCTATCATGACTAGTTTTGAAATCTGAATAACCTGTTTTCTTCAAAGATTATTGTATATATTTTTGGCTGAATAACTGGAGTTTTCAAGGTGTATTAGATGTAATTGTTTAAAAGTATTAATAGGAATTCCCATTTTAACTTTTGACTTTCAAATATAGAAAGACGTTTTTGTTGGAAGACAATGAGTCTCTGCAACAAATCCTTAAATGAGCTAGGAGGCCATTATGGACATTTGAGTTACTTGAAAACCAACCTTTAGATTTTTCATTTGTATTACTGTGTTGAAAACCAGATGTAAGTTGAGTCGTTTAACAGCATATGTTATTATGCACTTGTGCGCATACACACACACACGCACACATATATGTATACATGTGAACAACAGTACAGATATACATATCGGATCGGTCGAGACCCGGGTTAACAACGACCACCACCAGTACTGTTGGCCAACAGGGTGCTGGCGGAAATTGGGCTACTATTGCTCGAAGGAGGAGAAGAGGAGGAAGGCATGCCCGAAGGCAGGTAAGGGCTAGGACTGTGATAGTGAGGGTCGGAACCTTGAATGTTGACAGTATAACCGGTATAGGGAGAGAGCTAACTGATAATGATGGACCGAAGGAAGGTTGGTATATTGTGTGTGCAAGAGACCAGATGGAAGGGGAGCAAGGCTAGGTGTATTGGAGGCGGGTTCAAATTGTTTTATTATGGTGTGGATGGGAGGAGAAATGGCATAGGGGTTATCCTGAAGAAACAGTATGCTAGAGTGTTTTGGAGGTGAAAAGAGTGTCGGATAGAGTGATGTTTATGAAGCTGGAAATTGATGGTGTAATGATGAATGCTGTTAGTGCATATAGGTTCATAGGTTCATAGGTTCATACTAGGCTATCTGCCCAAGGGCATTTACAAGCCTAGCCCATCGTTTTGTGCTTCCTTTAGTATGGGGAACTATACCCCACCACATGCATTATTTCTGTCGAGCAGTGACAGAGAGACACTGAGGTAATCCCTGGGGGTATCCTATCTCCGATATCCATTGGTCAAGATTTCTCTTGAACAAGGCCAGCCAGGTGCTCTGCCTGCATGTACCGGGATTTTTCAGCATAGGGAGGGTCTTGGTGATGAATCTATCCCTCTATCCCCTCCGTCCCCCGTAAACAAGTTTAAGTCTCCGTCTCTCCCGCCCTTGTGGCTCTGATGGATAGATTTTTGAGGTGAAGCATATTCATCAAATCTGGGTTTGACATGGCCTTGTATGTTAGGTAGGCAAGCACTCTGAGCAGCACTAAATAGACTGAGCAGTCTGAGAGGAGTTCTTTCAGTCACATATTTTAGGACCCTTTTTGCACCCTTTTAGGTTTTTGGGTCTTTTCTTTTTAGGTCCAGTGGTGCTGCTGTCTCAGACATTCGAGCAATGGGGCATCATACATTTCATGGGGGAGAGTGAGGAAGAGAATTGGTCTGAGTCCCTGATGAGATCCTTTGATGATGATGACCTTCTGATATCTGAGGGCAATGTAGAAGATCTTCCTAACTCAACTAGGCTAATGTAGGTGTCTTCCAATTGACTATAGTCAACCTCCCCAGGTCCAGACTAAAATTCTCCTTCTGCCCCAGGTGATTGCCACCCTTTTGCAGTCAGTAACCTTGTTTTTGGTTGGTAGCTAGGGGTTGACTATTTTTTTAGAAGGGTATGACTCGTGGCTGGCGGCACCATACGCTATATGGCCTGTCCTTCTGATCTGTGTCTGTCTCGTCTGTGTTTCTGGTTATAGGCGTCCAGTTTTTGTTTGCTGCTATCATTTTTGCTTTCATCTTTTTGCCTTGTTTTTTACTTCGGAACAAAGTGGAGAAACCCCAAAGAGTGGTGCAGGATGGGCTGGGACTGGGCACTGGAGGGAGCCTGCTTGACACCACTTGTGACAGCTATGATCCACAAGTTGGGTGTGTAATGGATGAGAAAGAAATATTTTGGAGTGAGTTGGATGACTGTACCCAAGGGTGAGAGACTGGTAATTGGAGCAGATTTCAATGGGCATGTTGGTGAAGGGAACAGAGGGGATGAGGAAGTGATGGGTAGGTATGGTGTTAAGCAAAATAATGCAGAAGGTCAGATGGTAGTGGATTTTGTGAAAAGGATGGACATGGCTGTGATGAATACATATTTTAACAAGAGGGAGGAGTATAGGGTGACATACAAGAGTGGAGGAAGATGCACACAGGTGGATTATATCTTATGTAGAAGGGCCAGTCTGAAGGAGATTGGAGACTGTAAAGTGGTGGCAGGGGAAAGTGTAGTTAGGCAGCACAGGATGGTGGTTTGCAGGATGACGTTGGTGATCAAGAAGAGGAGGAGGAGTGTGAGGTCAGCACCAATGATCAAATGGTGGAAATTGAAAAAGGGTAATTGTGAGGTGGAGTTCAGGGAAGAGTTAAGACAGGCACTGGGTGGCAGTGAAGAGTTACCGAATAGCTGGGTAACTTCAGCAGAGCTAGTAAGGGAGATGACTAGAAAGGTGCTTGGTGTGACATCTGGAAAGAGGAAGGAGTACAAGGAGACCTGGTGGTGGAATGAAGAAGTACAGGAGAGTATACAGAGAAAGAGGTTGGAGAAGAAGAAGTGGGATTGTCAGAGAGATGAAGAAAGTAGACGGGTGTATAAGGAGATCAGGCTTATGGCAAAGAGAGAGGTGGTGAAGGCTAAGGATAAGGAGTATGAAGAGTTGTATGAAAGGTTGGACGCTAAGGAGGGAGAAAAGGACCTGTACCGATTGGCTAGATAGAGGGACCGAGCTAGTAAAGATGTGCAGCAGGTAAAGGTGATAAAGGATAATGAGGGAAACATACTCACAAGTGAGGAGAGTGTGGTGAGCAGATGGAAAGAGTACTTTGAGGGGCTGATGAATGAAGAGAATGAGAGGGAGAGAAGGTTGGATGATGTGGGGATAGTGAATCATGAAGTACAATGGATTAGCAAGGAGGAAGTAAGGATAGCTATGAAGAGAATGAAGAACGGAAAGGCTGTTGGTCCAGATGACATGCCTGTGGAAGCATGGAGGTGTTCAGGTGAAATGGCAGTGGAGTTTTTAACTAGATTGTTTAATGAAATCTTGGAAAGTGAGAGGATGCCTGTGGAATGGAGAAAAAGTGTTTTGGTACCGATTTTTAAGAATAATGGTGATGTGCAGAGCTGTAGTAACTACAGAGGGATCAAATTGATCAGTCACAGCATGAAGTTATGGGAAAGAGTAGTGGAAGCTAGGTTAAGAAGGGACGTGATGATTAGTTATCAGCAGTATGGTTTCATGCCAGGAAAGAGCACTACAGATGCGATGTTTGCTTTGAGACTGTTGATGGAGAAGTACAGAGAAGGTCAGAAGGAGTTGCATTGTGTCTTTGTGGACTTAGAGAAAGCATATGACAGGGTGCCTAGAGAGGAGTTGTGGTATTGTATAAAGAAGTCAGGAGTGTCAGAGAAGTATGTAAGAGTGGTACAGGATATGAATGAGGGTAGTGTGACAGCAGTGAGGTCTGCGGTGAGAGTGACGGATGCGTTTAAGGTGGAGGTGTGATTACATCAAGGATCAGCTCTGAGCCCTTTCTTATTTGCAATGGTGATGGACAAGTTGACAGACAAGATCAGACAGGCGTCCCCGTGGACTATGATGTTTGCAGATGACATTGTTATCTGTAGTGAGAGTAGGGAACAGGTAGAGGAGACCCTGGAGAGAGGTGGAGATATGCTCTAGAGAGAAGAGGAATGGAGGTCAGCAGGACTATGACAGAATATGTGTGTGACTGAGAGGGAGGATAGAAGAATGGTGAAGATGCAGAGAGTAGAGGTGGCGAAGTGGATAAGTTTAAATACTTGAGATCAACAGTTCAGAGTAATGGTGAGTGTGGAAGAGAGGTGAAGAAGAGAGTACAAGCAGGATGGAGTGGGTGGAGAAGAGTGTCAGGAGTGATTTGTGACAGACGAGTACCAGTAAGAGTGAAAGGGAAGGTCTACAAGAGGGTAGTGAGACCAGCTATGTTATACAGGTTGGAGACAGTGGCGTTGACAAAAAGGTAGGAGTCGGAGCTTGACGTGACAGAGTTGAAGATGTTAAGATTTGCACTGGGTGTGACGAGGATGCCCCCTACACCCCCCGCTAAATATATATTCCAGTTCCAAGATCGCATTACAGTGAGGAAAGGACAAATATCCCATTCTTCAATGTACCGCAATATCAGAAAAAGTACTTTGAGGTCCGGTATGTTCGATATTATGAGTGTTCACAATTTGTGCGATTCTCTCATATGGTATAGACCCTATATACATAAATATATTTATATATATATATATATATATATATATATATATATATATATATATATATATATATATACATACACACACACAAAGGTGTGTGTGTGCGTGTGTGTGTGTGTGTGTGTGTGTGTGTGTGTGTGTGTGTGTGCCCGCACACGTGCACATGCACACAGACAAACATTAACAGGCTCTAAACAGCTGGCTCTGAATGAACGCTAGTGAATTGAACAACTGTTTTTAGTCAGATTAATGTAAATGAAAAAAAAACTTTGGGTTGGTTTTCTAGTGATTCAAATGTTCAGAAATTTGCAGGTATGTATGCATGACGTGTAGTTATGAATATTTAATTGTTTATGTGCAGTGATTTTCTGTTAAATATTAGTTTCATAGATGTGACCCCTTTTATGATGTGACCAGACTTTAATAAAATGTTAATGCTAACAGACTCTTAATAGACCACAAATACAGGGACTTAAAGTAATTTCAAAAAGATTTCTTACTTTACATTTTCTAAAGTCATGTGTTCTTTGAAACACAGAATAATGTTTTATAAATCCACAATTATAACTGACAAATTAACACTTAATGTACTCACATATTCTGTACAGTTGTGCCCAGTTTATTTTGTGTGCTTCTTCCTCCTTTTTGGGTAAATGTGTACTGATCTGATTTTCAGGTGAAGCTATTCAGTTGGCTCGTGACTTTGCATACGTCTGTGAGACAGAATTTCCGGCTAAAGCAGCAGCAGAGTACTTAAGTCGGCCACATATAGAGCGGAATGAAATGGCAAACCGAAAAAACATGCTTCTCGCTACAAAGTAAGTGAATCTGTTTATTAGTCTGGTCAGTGCTGCTGTTGATGGCAACATTCAAACCACTACAAAAGCATCCAGTTTCAAAACAGAACAGGTTAATTCTGTAGTATTAATGTGGGAGGTTGGCATAATTGTTAAGGTGTTTACCTTACAATCACAAGGTGCAGGGTTTGATTTATGTTTTTGCTTAACATTTAGAGTGACCAGCTGAGGTGGTGTGTAAAGTCTTTAGACTAAGTAACACATTTCTTTTGAATTCCTTCTTCAGGTATGTTAATTGAGGTCAGAGGACTAAGATGGGTTGGGTACTGTGAGAGAGTTGGTGCAAGCTTTTTTCTGTTTATTTTACTTTCTGTTTGTATATTTGTAGGATGTTTATAGCATGAACGTATGGTCTACTGGATGATAATGTACTATATTTTCCTGTTTTTCTTGTGTGGGTAGAAGAAGTCAGGGTCATGTCATGCTTTGTCAGAAATGGAGAATGTTTTAATTTTTTACTTTTTTTGGGGGGGGGGGGCATCCCATGTTACAAAGTGCAATGAATACTTCCTACCAGGAAAACATCCTGAATAGTTGCTGCCCTCATAGAGCTGTTCTTGAGCATGTGGAACCTATAGATGACAGTACAGTCTGAAGTATTTAATACTTTATAAATTTAAAACAGAGAGACTATTTCCAAGTGCTTACTGGACACTACTTGTGTGCCAACTTGGGCCTTGGGCCTGTGTTATCATGCCTAGCATAGTGATGAAGTGATCTATGGTGTACATCTGTTTGCTCTGATTCAGTGACCTTAGCCCATTATGTTCAGACGTGGTTTAAAAACATGTCAGAGAAGGGACACTTTGACATAACTAATATTTAATAAGTAGAATATGAAAATGAGTGACTGTATTTGTTAAATATTATTGTAGGCTGAGTGCCCATTGTATGACTTTTGTGTTTGCTGCTGAAGACCTGTAATCATGACTGGCTACAAGTTTGTGAGGCAACAAAAATGACATTTCCTTTTCCCTTGACAAAGTATATGTACTGTTAAATAGATTGTGGGTAGTCATATGGGAACACCATGAGCATAACTAAAATAATTTTATAATAGGTGGAAGGTTGAGACCGGAAAACTTCCACCTAACTACATGCCACAAAGTAAAAGTAATGGCCATCACAGCTGCACACCTGGAAGTGTGAGAGCATAGTGTGATAGTGCAGTTTGTTAATGTTCTGTTTTCACATAAAATCATTATTTTATGTTCAGGTAAGATTAGAACAGCCACTATCTACCAGCAAATTTAATAAAAAGGAGGAAATGGAATACCAGAGCCATATTCCATTTTATTGCTTTACGCATGATAAAGCAGCAGTGAAGATGAAGTGAGAAACATTTTGATCCTATTGCTTTTTTTCTAGAATGTTCCTGTCATGCTTTTCTAGTGTATAGCCTGATAGTTGTTTAACTGTGATAAAAACTAAGTTCTGTATTTAAATTTGCTGCATCTGTTGTCAAAGAAAAAACATTTTTCTTAGAAATGTCATTGTCAAAAAGATAAGGATTATTCTGTAAGCACCTCAAGTCGTACATTATGGAGTACCTGCAAAATTACATTCATTAGAACTGTGTGGGAGTCAGCAATCAAGGCCGCAGTGCTATTTTGTGCGGTGTCTCTTGTACCACCATGTTGTGTTTAAGGTCAAACTTCTTGGCTAGAGGAGGTGTCTTCAGCTACTCTGAAGGAATGACCAGGGCCCCTGGAAAATATCAACAGTTTTTCCACAGTTTCCACCTTGCTCTAAAGACAAAACCTGTATTTTTTAAAATATTTATGATGTTATTTTTTGACTAAAATGCTGAAACCATTTGCATATTCAAGTAAGTCTAACACAGGGTACCAATAATTTAGAAATATATTGCAGTACATGTCAAGGAAGGCCGGGGAAATTAAATTTTCAAGTGGTTTATTTTATGCATAGTTGCAACATGCAGGTTACGTGTTAGAGCTTGGCCACAAAGTCTTGAGTTAAGAAAGGTAGTCAGGCAGCATTTCATTGACAAAGAAATTTAAACAGTAGGTGTGAGAAAAGGTGAAAAAAATGTCCTCATTCACATGGATGATGCAGTGACTGCAAAGTTTTTTGTATGGTAGAGCTTCCCTGCTGTTACTAGTTCATTCTAAATGTTAATTTAAATACATAAGAGCTTTAAATAACTTGGATCTTTAAACTGTTGAATATTTTAGGGGAACTGAATTAAATGATTCCATTCATATTTAAATGACCCGACTGCATGCTTATAAAATGTAAAGAAACAAGTAACAACATTAGTACCTATTTTCATAAAGGTTGCGGTATTACTGTAGTTTTGGGTAGTTTACAATCTTTGCATTTAGGGAGTTTTGGAATTAAACTTACTGTTGAATGATTGTGTGATGGGCGGGACAGCAGTTCACTAATGGCTTTATAAACTCATTTTCAGCAAAACAGATACATAATTAGGTTTCCCACTTTAATCTGTTCATCCAAACAAGTACGTAATATTAGCACATTGCACTGCTTGTGATGTTTAAGGGTTTTGATGGGGTAGTGTGAAAAGCTTGTTCTGAACTGCATTTCATGAAAACTCAAAAGGAAAGCACCTACACATTGCAGCACATATCAAAGTATTCCCAAAGTTTTGGATACAATTCTTTGCAGTTTTGTAGTGGCCATGGTAATGAGTCATAGTGCAGTCTTCGGTGGTTGTCCTTTACATGTTATCTGTAGGTCATAGCTTAGTTCTTTACCTTGTCTGCGTGCTGCATATCCTTTTGCATCTCTTTAGGAGTGAAGCTTATAAATTTGCAGCATCGTGCTCTTGAACCTTGTTACCCTTCGTGGTTAAAATGTCCACAGTGTAACAGCAAACCGTGATGAAAGCTAAGACCAGTACTGCATCCCCATTGTGCAGCTTGTGGTACATGTGTTAGAACCAACAGGTATTGTTTGGCTTGTAGGGGCTTCCCAGCATCACTATGTGTGTGTGGCTGTGAACGTGCCTGCATGTGTGTGTGAGGGGGCATGTATGGTTGTGGCAGCAGACTTGCATGTACCATAGGTAATGCTGCTGTGGGTCATTTTTTTCTGGCTTTGTGTTAGTGTCGTACCTCACAGACAGTCTGCACAGAAGTGGGCATGACTTCAGTGAGTGACAGGTGAAACGGGCTTGTTGTGGTGTGGGAAAGATGTATGATTGACAGCCATGCAGATTTCAGTGTGACATCATGAATGCATTGGCTGTTGAACATTGAATACATTCCTTGCTGACCGTGGAATAACTGCAATTTTTTTCCCTTCATTTTTGCAGATGTGGGAGGCCATGCCCTGCATACCCCCTGCAAATTAAAATATACCAACTCCGGCATCACACTACATTGAGGAAAAGGGTAAATTGCAAATAGGCAATGAATATTCATGCCACCATCGGTATGAATAATAATTTACTTTTCTAAGATGTCACTGGTTGTTGGATGGTGGGTGGGGTTAAGCAGGACTTGCTACTGCGCATCCTGCGAGGTACTATACTAATACAAAACCATTTTTTCTATGGTACAAAGGAGTTTTTTTTAAACATTGATAATGAGTTGCTTTGTATTCTGAGCAACATCTTAACTGAAAAGAGGATCTGTGCCCTTCCTAGCACAGTAGCCCTGTATTGTATGTTATTAGAGTTCCATAGGTTACCCTGTTGGGAACAGCTGGTATGTGGATGACGTTGTGTGTCTGAATTGTGTATGACTGCTGTTATTAGAAGAACAGTCATCCATCTACCTACTTTACTGAATAAACTCCTGAAAACTTTAACAAGGTGTCTTTATTCCTCCCACAGGGAAGGTATTAGAGATAGTGTTCTAGATCAGCTAGCTAAAGTGATTTTATCTGGACTTATCCTTTATAATCTGTTAATTGTGTATGACTGTTTCATTTACATTACATTAATACTCCATACACAGACTATTATGGCTGCACACATGGTTAATGCTGGGTTGAATGTCTAACTCCTTTGGCTACCAGGATTTAAAAGTATCAAAAGGCATTGGTGGTCAGTGTTATCAATAGTTCCCTTTGAGCAATTCATTTGAGTTTTCCTAGGTTCATCTTTTGGCATGAGGAGAGAGAGTTGTGCACATGCATGTGTGCACACACATGTCATTTGCTTGTTAGGTAAAACAATAACCTTTAATGCTAAAAGGGACTGAAGAATGATACCAGACTCGAAGGCATGTGATTTACTGTTTCACTACTGATGCTATAGTATTGTGAAATGCTGCTGTCCTGGATAGCTGTTCTTTTGGGGAACGCATCTTTGCCATGATCTGGTAATACTCAGGTAGATGTTTATGATCTCCTAATAAATTTTAACAAAGAGAAGGAAAACATTTATTGATATTTCTGCATAACATACAACAGAAACAAGAAAACCAAATCAAACGGAACATACACACACACACACACACACACACACACACACACACACACACACACACACACACACAAACTTCCACTATAAAATGCATCTAAAAGCTATCTTTAGAAATGGAAAAATGCAAACTGTTGTCATGAATAAACTAGAAGAACTATTCAAATTCCGAAGGAAAGGAAAAAACAATACGTCTTTAAAAAAGTCATGCCAGGGGTAAAATGAAAGTAATGGTTCCATTAAGTTGAAAGCCTGTTTGTCCCACATATAAATGTCCACTAAAAACAAGAAAATTAAAAAAAAATACTTATAATGCAAGTAGTTGTAGCTGACTGCTAGATTTGTCATTTAACAAATGTATACTTGTATGTAACCCACCTTTACTCAGTGTTCTAAACTCCCCAAATGTCTCATCATTAACCAAGTTAGGCCCCACTGTGACAAGAAACCTACAGAAAGATCTTTACTCATGTGAGGTGAACTTTTTTGATAATTATTATGCAGTGACTTTCTGAAGCCTCAATTTTTTTTTCACAGGCGTAACACTGACAACTTTGGCAGGAGTGGTAGTAGTGTACCTTTTGGTAAAGTTGAGATGTTTTCAAAGAGGAGCAACTCTGTATGCTTTTGGGAGCTTGTTTTAACAAAGGGGGCAAGTTGCCTGCTTACAAAAATAACTTGCATGCATATGTTGTCTGCATTTGAAAAGATGCTTCAGGCTGGTCAGGGTAAAACAAGATGCTATGGTCACTTCCTATAAAAGTGAGTTTTATCAGCTAAACCAGTTCAGCACCACTGGGTAGGCATTTGTGACTGCTCTTTCTAGACCCCTAGTGCTGCCACATGTAACACAGACGATATGTCAATGCATAACATAGTTTTTTTAATTGTCATGTTTTTACCCCTGTTTCATCCATTGCCCATCAAGCCCTATCTTTTGTGGGACTGTTTGTTGCTTCTCACCCTGTAGTTTACCAGGACACTGGGGAAAGTGAGACAAAAAATGGGGATACAGCCAATATGAGAAGGTCAGTGAATTTTATTTGCATTCTTTTGTCACCCACCATCCCATCTGGAAAGGAACGTCTAGTGTCAGGTATGCTAGACTCTTTTTGAATGTGCCCTTCTGCATACAAACCATTTCTTGTTAGAGTGCTTGCACACTCCTTGGTGGGCTTACATCCCCGAGGTGCCTTATTGCAAGAACTGTAATGCTGGATTTCCCCCCAGGGGAATCGCTTGTATTTGGGACTTGTGTATGTGAGGTAAACACTTTAACCATTATGTCAACCCTCCCCTTTTCATTGCTCAGGCTAATAACTGAACCCGGGTCATCTACAATTTATTCATGGCTAAAATCTGTATGCCACCATCTTCTCTTTCCCCCTTTTCTAGTTCCTCTAGCCTAGCGTAAGTGGATCTGCTGAAGCACTAGGCAGGAGAATTGTGTTTGAGTAGCTGATGATTGTTTCCTTCCTGTATGGAAGTGTGTGGAACATTGTACAAGACAAGTGTGCTCTGCAAGAGACTGGATGCCACTGCTTTGTATATGTACCAAATGAGTTAAACCATCTGTGAAGAAACACTCATACACTGATCATAACACGCATACATAGAGTAGGAGAATAAGCATTCAAGAAGAGTCCAATACCTGCAACAGAGGTGCAGCTGTGGAGGGGGTGAGATGGCTAGCTGCCCCAGGCAGAAGCTGTTGGGGAGTGCAATAGGCAGCCTTGTTTCATTACTAGACCACTCTGATGAATTAAGAGTTGTAAGATAGGGAGCTGAAACTAAAAATGTGAAGAAGTACAATAATGGCATTCAGAAATTAATGTGGGGGTTCGGGTTGACATAACAGTTAAAGTGTTTACCTCACAGATACAGGGTACAGGGTTCAGGGTTTGATTCTCACATTTACAGGAAATTGGTTAGACTTAAAATGATCCAAAAGGGCAGCTAGCCTAGTGATTGCCTATGAAAGAATAATACTGATTCCACTCTGGTGGGCAGGGCTGTTGCGTATTTACCTGTAACAAACCACTTGTTACATTTGTTGCAACACTTCTGAAAGGAGAATAGCTTTTTTTCTCAACTCGGAGAAAGGACCACATTTCTATTTTTATTTATTTATGTTTGTTTGTTTGTTTATTTTTTCTTTGGTCCTCAACTTAGAGGTGGGTGGGGGTGTCAGATTGGGGAACTGCACTGGATACAAGATAATGTAGCTATGGCTCTACCCCGCACACAGGTGTTTGCCATTCACTGATTTTCATGCTCGACAGGTGACTTGTAAGATGTGGCACTGATAAGGCAAACACACCTGGGAAATCTTGTGGGCCCTGAAGACTGATGGGACAGAGAAATTAATTGGTCCTTACAGCTTTCTTTATAGGCTTAGTAGTAAGATGTCAAGTGGGTACAATGTTTTTCAGAAAGTATAATTTGTCAAAGATTCTGTGATACTGGCAGAATTGTATGCATCACTGAAGGCCATTCTGAAAGACAGGTAAGTCCCTTTACTCTGGGTTGTAATGACCTCATAGTTTACCATAAGCCGGGGCAGTGCAGACCTAATCCCACTGAAAAGCTTGTTGTAAAGGAAGAAGTGTTTACGGTGACAAACAGGTGACAAGTGAGGAGTTTGTGCAAAGCAGAGTGACTGAAGGAAAGACAAGTTAGCACTGAGAATTTTTTAAATTATGTATCTGTTCAGACACAAGCAACAACTGGAATACCCACAGGGATACCTTACTAAAAGTATACAAGGCCTAAACATGTTTTACATGGACTGACTCAAACCCCCTGTCACTATATTTGGTATCCTACAGACTGCTAAGAGGTGACCTTTGTCTGGCATGCAAGGCATCCTACAACACATTACTGATGGATTTACTGCACATCAGCAAATCAAATGACATCAGAAATACTCAGTCTGGGAATCTAAACCATTTCTGCAACATCAGCAGAATGGTTTGGGGAGACAGATATATTTCTCTGAGGATACCACTGCTGTGGAACAGACTTCCCATCCACATAAAACAAAACAAATGTGCAACGTAGATGAGAGAAAGAAAGGGTATAGTCTACTCAGAGTCCCAGACAATTAGAGTTTTACATTTACAGGCATGTGGATGTTATGTTGGAAGTGTCGAATATTGGACCATATCAGTTCAAAACTCAACAGCAAGTGTCCCAAAACTCTGAAAAATTAAGTATGATTTTGCAGATAAACCAGTGTTATGAAACTCACAGTTGCACATTGTTTTTTATCCCCAGGGCCAAAGCCCCATTTGCATCTCCCCCACCCCTGCAACCTTTGTCCCTGCAACCTTTACACATTAACTCCAAGAGTGCTATATCATGGAGCAGTGGGAATTCTCTGATGTACAGCAGTTTTGGATTTAGTACATATTTATCCTGATCATTCTTAATTTCTTAGCGTGTTGGGACTCGTACTGTCAGGTCTTAAAAATGCAATGTGATTCTAAGACTGTTGCTTTTGTTTAGGCCGAGTTTATTCGAAGAGCATTGTTTTGTTTCATTCAGAATGATAACAAGTACTTCACCTGTTCAAATAATTTTCTATAGAGTATTTGCATTAGTTTACAAGGGTACTGCACTGATCGGTTTGTTACTTCATACAATGTGAAGGAACTAGGTAATCATTTTAGCCACTGAGTGAAATGGTGGCTCAAAGGGTCATCCAGCTGACTCTGAAGAGCAGCAACACAAGACTTGTTTAAACACTGGAACTTGAAACTGTAGATGAACTCAGTCTGCATGTCTTTACCATATTGCCGTTACAGTTTGTTTGTGCCAAACAGTCAGTTTTATGAATGTATGTACTTCAAGCTAATTAGTGTAGTTGTCAGAACTGCCTCGAAAATCAACAGTAAATTGATTCAAAAATTTGAGTAAATGAACCAGAACAAAGTAGAATGATCTGTGTGGGAGTGATGGTTCTGTAAATGATCATGGAATTGCACATTTGTACGCTGTTTGGATTGGTGTAATCTTTCTTAAAAATTGCATTGTCATTTGTAGATGTGAATGTGAAGTCACTGCACATATCACAAAGGCTTTGTTTTAATGTTTCTAATGTGTATACAGTGAAGAATAGAACATTCTGAGAGAAAGCTGTTTGTTTAGTTCCTAGCAGATCTGATTCATAAATAAATGTATATGTTTATTTGTAGGCAGATATGCAAAGAATTTACAGATCTACTCACACAAGACAGAACTCCGCATGGGAATTCGAGACCAGCCCTGATCCTGGATTCAAGCATTCAGGAGTGCTTAACACACTTCAGTCTAATTACACACGGTTTTGGGAGTGCTGCCATCTGTGCCGCCATGACCTCTATTCAGAACTATTTAAATGAGGCCCTGAAAATTGTGGACAAAATGTACATGACCTCAAGTGATCAGAGCCCAGCAGAAAAGCAAAACCTTGATAAAGTGGACAAGCACAGAAAATGAATAATCAGCAAAGGGCTAAGAATTAAAAATGGAAAACTATGAACTTCTCTTTAAATGATCAATCCTTGATCTTGCTTTAAAGGACGAGTGGAACATTGTATTTCTTCAAGAAAATTTTTCAGAATTTTCATGAAGCAGGCCCGTGGATTTGTGGTATGCCTTTTAAGCTGCCATATTCATTTTCTTTTTTCTTTTTTACTTGGAGACACACTTTGCTCTTGTATAGTTCATATTTGTAAATAGTTTATGTATTCACAGTTAACACTGACTGTACATTTAAAAGACCAAACGCTTTAAGCGCAAAATAAAAAAAAACAAAATATGACATTACATTTTTTCTTCTTGGTTCCCACTTAGAGATGAAAGAATGTTTATTTATGCATGAATGTAATGCATGACTGAGGAAATGGATGTTATAAACCAAGAATGAAGTCTTGCTTTTGTGTGTTTTAAAGCAAGAGTGTTTCATGCAGAAACATATTTGGAAGGTGGAGATTAATTTCTTTCTGAACTTTAAGAATTTGACCACCCAAGGCAGGCTGGTCTCTTTGGTAACTAACATTTTGCAGTTACTCCCAAAGCTTATTTGATAGGACTGATTTAAAGTAAGATGGTGGATATAATGGAATGTGGACATTGCAGGTTAAACACTCAATATATGCAGGTTCATAATTTTGGATGTATGTCTATGCCTAAATTTAGAAATGCTCTAATGACTGTATCCCCCTTCCTAAGATGGGGGAGCTCTTGGGTGATTATACACGCAAAACACCTGAAGGCGTTGATGTGGTTGTGATTAGCACCATCCTTGTGGATGCTTGCAGCTTCTGTTTAAAGAGCAGGTGGCAGGAGTAGTTCTCTCATATGACCACAGAGCCAGTTGTGTTATTTGCAGTTTACCTGTTTACCTATTGCAGCATTCCATGACTCACCAATCTGACTGACCCATTCAGTGCTTTATAGAAATATGCTGAATATACTGTTCTTTGTGAGCATTAGCTACTGGCCTTTCTGTTATGCATCTGCATTACAACATTGCCTGACTCCTGTTTGGAGTTTATGAATTTTGGTGTTCAGGTCAGGGTATGGTGTGAATGATTACCTGAAATGATCTCACTGTAGCAAATGTCTTATATCCAAAGTGGGATGTTTTGTACTAAAACTGAGATTATATATTATACAGAAATATACCCTCAGTCAGGACATAAAATATATATTTTTTACTTTATTTCCAAAAAAGAGTCAGTACTGTAGAACATGATTGTTTCAGCTGCAGTTTCTTTCTTTTTTCGCAATGTATATAGGAAACCGAGACATTTTTTTTCTCTCTTGAAATATTATGATGTTTGCTGTTTTTGTGGCTTTTCAGGACACCGTTGCTCTTATTGGGACTGTCTTGCAAAAGACGGCTGTCTGGTTACCTTACTGTACTACCAAGATGTGTCAGTCAAAACAGAGAAACAGGCATTCATGAGCATAACTAGTGTCAGGAAAGGCCTTGTAGAGAGCTCCTTCCCTACTCCTTTCTGAAAAAATTGTAGCTGTATGATTTGGGATGTGGTAGTCTGAAATACCTTTACAAAGTGGTATATCATTTGGGATGTGGTAGTCTGAAATACCTTTCCAAAGTGGCATATCATTTGGGATGTGGTAGTCTGAAATAACTTTACAAAGTGGCATATCATTTGGGATGTGGTAGTCTGAAATACCGTTACAAAGTGGTATATCATTTGGGATGTGGTAGTCTGAAATACCTTTACAAAGTGGTGTACTGTCATTCAGGGCCAATGTAGGTAAAGATGGCCCTGACATCACTCATGCAGACATCACTAAAAATACCACAACTTTAATGACTTAAAAAATCCTTCTTTAAAGTTAACAGTAAGAAATAATTGTATTACCTGGCCTGAACGCTGCTTATATTTCACTTTAACTTCACCGTTTTTGTTTTCGGTGACATTCATTAATGACACCATGTACATAACAACAAGAATCTGAGTCCTTCAAGGTGTGTTACTACAGGTACCAGTGACACAGGCATATGCCCAACACCAAAGTGCATATAAAACAATTCAGAGGAGCTTTAAGGGCTGTCAGACTTGTTTTTGTAGAGGAATGTTGAGTTATTTAGGAACATTTAAAGGATAAGTAACATTATAGAAATGTATAATGTACAGGTGAATATATATGAATGTGTAGTTTTCCAATGATATTTGCAGCTCTTTAACATGGGTTATTAAAAATTGCAAAATTTTTAAAGAATCTATTTCCCATTGCCTATTAAGCAAAGCAGCACAATGTAGCTTTGTGTAGTACACAGCTATATATGAATCCCACCATGTGGTTTAATAGGGTATGAGTGTGTTATTGGTCCAAATGAGCATGTAATTTTTGTCCTAATTTCCTCATGTTTGCAGAATTTCACTGCTCCACATAAAACCTCTTAACCTGTTGATGATCTGTGCTGTCAAAATGGGTGATTGTAATGTATGTCAGTGTATTGTACTGTCTGCACCATCATTTAATTTACTTCTAATTTTCATAAATGTAAAACTATCTATTCAGGGTGGTATATGAATGTTTGAGACATTTAAGAGGCTGCATGCATAGTCTTAATATCTACAACTGCTTGACTGTTGATTAGGGAAGAAAATCTAATATTCCATCCATTTTTAAAATATATCTGGTCCCTATCATGAATTCTTTCTGCTGTCACTAGAAAATCTTTATTGTCACAAGTAACTGAGCATAGCTTCATAGCAGCAGTAAGGAAACAAAGTGATGACACATTCATACTAGGCTAACTGCCTTTTTGGGACATGTTAAGCCTATCCAATTTCCCTCAAAGTAAGAGTCAAACCCTGTACCTTGTGTCTGTGAGGTAAGCACATTAACCGTTATGCCAACCCTCAAAGTTTGGAGATTGTTGTCATTCAGATTAGGTCCTTGGTGAATGGTAACTAAACACTACCTTGGAATCCAATGGACAACATATTTGATCACTACTAGTGCCATGTAGCCGTGGGTTTACTTTGTTAGGCAAAACATACAAGTCCTAGTGCTTCACCAGATGTTGAAGAACAAGGGTGCCTTTTGTTAGTTCAGAGACTACATTTGCAAAGGCTGGAATTGAAACTTCTTATTGAGGAATTATGGTTGTAGAAATATAGTCTCTTAAGTACAGTGATCTTTGAGGTGGCATAAGTAGAGATTTTTATGTGGGGAAGATGCTGTTACAAGTGCAGTATCGGGAGTTAAACTCTGAGCTGAGCATTTTTGCTTGGTCCCCTCTACTTTCTTTTCATTCTTATCTATTTTCAGAATTTCTTTTCAGGCCTCACTACTTTGGGCTTGAATAGGAAACTCAAACAAATGACAGTTTGGTCAACCTTTCCAGATGTTTCACTAGACACCTTCCCCATTCTGCACTTTTGCATCTACTTCTGTTTTATTTGAGAAAAATTTACCTTGAAACTAGGGTTACGACCCATCCCACTTTGCAAGGGACAAACCCTCTTTGAGCGGTTGTGTCCTGCAACAAAATTATAAAAATGGCAAATGTCTGAGATTTTAGGACAAAATATATTTTATGTAATAGTTGCATAAAACAGTTATTCTGTATCTGAAACACCTAAATATTATAAGAAACAGAATAAGCAACTAAAATGCTACAAGTATAAGCTTTTATTTTGGCAAAAAAGTGAAGTTCTGTCCTTTATACTGGCCGTGAGTATGTTTCAACCTGCAAAATCTGACACTTGTACAAGAATTCCCACTTTGGGCATTTGAAAAGGTGGCAACCCTACTTGAAACATGTCTGAAACAAGTACAGTAAAGAAAACAGGAGTTGACATTGTCCCACAAGGTAATTCACTAGTCACTTTTTTCAAGTTTGACATTATCCATCTCACCTCTGAGTCCTACCATTCAGCCATGCAGTTGTCCTGCTCCCAAGTCTCTTTCCAACCCAATCTAGTGCTTTTTTATTTTTCCACCAGTGCCATGCTATAGGTATTGAGAAGAAGGCTTTGGTGAAGTCCAAGTGGACCACATTTACTGGTATTTCTGTGTCAGTTTCTTCTTTAAGCCAATCATAAAACTGGATTGTTTTAAGCTGGCAGCTCCATCTGGCCACAAATCTAGGTTAGGCATTGTCATAAAGATGCTGTTTTTTAGGACAGGATGCTACCTTTCCCTCAGGATTCTCTCTGCAAGTTTTCCTGCCACTGCTATTAGTATAAATGTTCTGTAGTTCCCTGGATTTTTCCACCACCCCATAATTGATCTTCATCTTCCAGTCCTCAGAAATATGTAAACTGGGCAATGGTCTGTTAGAGGTCTGTGTTAAGAAATGCTTGGGTACACTGACCAAATTCCTGATACCATATACCCTGTGAGGTATCCCATCTGTTCCCTGTGGCTTATCCCCTGTTAGGGCAAATTGCGCAAGGAAAAACATACAGCAAGATTTATACATCACCAGTTAAATATTTGTGATGTGCAAAACCCAGAAAATGAGTAGAAAACTTAAATGGTATGTTTATTTCAGGACTTTATTTGTGGGTCACTAAATTGCTTCTTATTTCACTTTGCTTAAAATAAATCTGGAAAACTCAGTTACCTGAGATTTTATCCTGCTTTTTTGACCTTCACACAATACAGAATTATATGAAAACAATTTCATGTACATTAGCTGGGTAAATTAGCTCAATTTTAAACTAATACTGTAAAGAAAACTGTTCCAGTGTTGCATGTTGTAGTGACCAATCTACAACAACATTTTTTATTTTATTTATTTAACATTTGTTTACCAGGAAAGTCCGACTTGGAATGAAACCAATTTTCAGCAGAGGCCCAGGGAGAATTGCTCCAGGCGCATGTCTTTGTAATGTGAGAGGAAACCGGAGCACCTGTAGAAAACCCACACGAATGCAGGGAGGACATGCAGACTCTGCACAGAAGGCACTCCAGCTGAGAATCGAACTGGAGAACCTCTTGCTGTGAGGTGACAATGCTACCACTGCACCACTGTGCTGTCCATATTGAAAAAAAATTTAAATAAAACGATCCCAGCTGTAACAAAATTATTTACATTTGTTATCAAACTCAAACCCCTACATGAAACAATATAGCAAAATATACCTATATATCTAAACACAGTGATCAGAAATGTAATTGATATGTTTATGTTTCTGATCAAACCCTAACACATGCCCCCAAGTTAAATAGTATTCCAAAACATTCCTGCCTTGTGACTAAAAGATACCTAGCTTACATCCCAAGCCATCCCTTAAACAAATACATCAAATAGTATTTTTACATGGGGAGCCCATGGCCCTGAAGTGGCGTCCCTATCCTCACACCTCTGTAACTTAAATGTACTGACTCCATGGTTACACAATCATGAAAAAAGAGAAACACTCCAAAATGATGCTATAGTCAATGAGCTGTTGGCTGATTCTATTAATTTCATTTTTCAAAAAAAAAACGTCTGAGACAAACGGAATGTGCAACAAAACCCTATAGCACCCATATATATGCATCTGATGGAGTGAGTTCCTATCACGTCATCAAACTTTTACAAGTTCAAACCACATATGTCGAGACCATATGTTCGAATTTGTAAAAGTTAGAGTGTGTGGATGGAAATCTCCATAGGTGGAGGTTTCCATTCAGTTCAATGTGGTGCAATCTCGGAGTTGGTATATTTAAGTAGCAGGGGGTGGGGGGTGCAGGTGGGCTTGCTCCCTGCTTACAACAGTTTTATTTTGTCTGTTGTGTTTTTTTTTAAGGTAGTCGAAGTTATGCAACTTCGAACATAATGGTTCGACCATTAGGTGTTTGAAGTTACGTAACTTCGACTATGTGTGATATAGACCCTGATGGAATATCATTTGGTAGAGCTATAGAAAAGTGAATCTAACTACTAGACAATAGAGTTGATTGATAAAGGCATACTGCTTTGTCACAATTAGTGGATAACATACAGCTGAAATTAAAACTATCTTAAAAAGTATATATTTTTTTCTTTTTGTTTAGCTAGGGTGCAAGGTTCTTTGCACCTTCATACATAGTTATTTATATATACCAACTCCACATTCATACAACCATAGGAAAAACAATAATAAAAAAGACATGCACAGTGAATCACTGCTATACCTCTCAACTGTACAGATTTTTGCAGAATGTGCTATACCTCTCAACTGTACAGATTTTTGTAGAATGTCCAGATTTTTGTCTCATATTTTTGGTCAGTTCTTCATAGAAATTGTGTTTTTTTGACAAATCACTGGGATGATCTAAGGATTAAAGTCACTAAATATTCTTCTTTCGGCTTTTCTTGGTTGTGGGTCACCACAGCAGATCATCTGTCTGGTCATGATTGGCAGTGGAGTTTTACGGTGTCGAGTTGCCAGCCCGGTGCCCAACCTTCCACAGAAGGCACACACACATGCACACACTCACACATAGGGCCAATTTAGAATGTCCAATCCACCTACTGCATGTCTTTGGGATGTGGGAGAAAACCAGAGCACCCGGAGGAAACCCACATGCCTACAGGGAGGACATGCAGACTCTGCGCAGCCCCAAACTGAAGAATCTCTTGCTGTGAGGCAGCAATGCTAACCATTGCACCACCATGGCCACCCATTAAAGTCACTAAATAATGACATGTATTTCAGTTGCAGACTTCATATCCTTCAGAAAATACATGCAAACACAAATGCCCTGTTATTCTCGCAACTTTCTAAGTTTATAAGAGCAATATTTAAAATGTGTCCCAATTTTTAGGCCTTTCTCCCCCATTATGTCGGGCTTTGTCCAGATTTCTTGTGCTGAGAGTTCGAGGGGTATGTGACAGCTAGTGTACAAGTGGAAACAACACCAGCAGGGATCATTTACAGGTAATTCATCCATATTCAGAATACCAGGCAAACACAGTTGTATACTTCTACGTATTACATAGCACTATTCGATCACACCACATATTTCAACCAAATGAGCATTGAACTAAATGTGATTTCTAATACTTGTTTCACTTATTTGTGATTCTGTGAAATGCTGTTCTAAAAGTAGCTGAGAACCAATATTTGAATATATGCATAAAATGTTATTGATCGAAAGCCATTGATCACTTGACTATTGACTGGTATTATTTGCCAAATCTGTAGAATAAAGTAAAACATATCCATCATTATATATAATTTTAGGGCAGTTAAACCAAGATTGTGGCCCATCTGTGATAACATTAATTTCCCGATGTTTATATTGCTGTTGCATTATATTCTCATCTCATAATTGATCTGATAAGACATGGATTATCTTTTTTTACTACTTAAGCAGTGTTTCAAGGGTTGAGTTTCACTTGTTCCCTATGGGAAACTGTGATTATCAACATGTAAAGGTTGAAAGCTGATTTCCACGCATACAGGCTATAAAGCATTTATGGAATTTGTCGTACACGATGTTTTGGAAGGGATGCAATCTGTTTTAGACACAGTAATTTTTTAAGGTATTTGTGCATTGTGAAGTAATTTTGTAACAAAAAAGGAAACAATGTTCCTTGAATGTGCATATTTATTTATACATAATTTAATGGGAAATGTAAATAATGGTGAGTTTTATCTACTTTGTAACATTCATTTTGGTTAAGTATTTTAAAGGTAGTGGGTAAGCTAAAATGTCTTAGGCATGTTCACATTATGAACGATATTAAACAGGGTATTTAAAGTATTTTTTTAAATGGAACATAAAATTACAAATTCTTACCATCTAGGATTCAACTTGATCTCTTACCACTGTTTATTAAGCAATAATTTCAGTATAATTTGAGTGACATTTGTATTGTATGTACTTTATAAAACAAAGCCAAGAAAGAAAAAAAAGAATTGCAATGAGTTTGTGGAAATAATTTGCCATGTATGTGCCATATGTAAAACAGATAAGAAGCACTGTTGTCTGTTGTATAATACAGCCATGGAATAAAACAATTAATATTCTTGTTAACTTACAGGAGGTAACAAGTGTTTTTCTGTTGCTGTTTGTCAGTAGACATTGCTAATTACATGCAACACATGTTATCTGACACCTAGTTTTAGAGGGTTCTAATAATAATTGTAGATAAGGCACATGTACTTCAAAGTGGAAGATGTTATCTAAACCTTGACAGCAATGCTTACAAGTATGTATAGATGGTACTCATTTGAGGGTTTTGTAAAATTATTGGTATACATCTCCACTGCCTTCATTTTATATAGCTGGGTTATTTTTCTACACCATGGAAGATATATATATATATATATATATATATATATATATATATATATATGTATAAGTATGTATATATATATATATATATATATATATATATATATATATATATATATATATATATATATGTATGTATATATATATATATATATATATATATATATATATATATATATATATGTGTAATTTGCAGCCTGGATCTCTGTCACAAGAACATAGTTTTCAATAACAGCATAGGTTTCTGAATGCTAGTATCTTTGACTTGCTTGTTGTGTTCCCAGGTCATTCCCTGAAAAAGAAACACCTTAGTCAGTTGAGTGATAAAACAACTATTACAATTTTGGAAGCAGTTGGTTAACTTTTCCTAGGACTGTTATGGCTTATTTTTAATTTTCCACTCACAGTCTATACTGGGTGATTGTGTGAGAAGTTTTGCTGCAGCAAAGAGTAACCTAAAAACTCATTGCATGTATAGTTAGACACAACCAGTGGTGTGTTTGTTGTATTAATCCATGTATTGTATCAGTAAAGTTGTAATAGCTTTATTCTGAGATTTATTAATCAGGTTAACCTGAAGTATGTTATGTTGGTCTAGTCTGGTGGGGGGATTATTTAATTACTTATCACTCTTGCTTGCTGTACCACAAAAAAAAAAAAAAATAGCACACTTGTTTTGAAGGACAACTGCTTTGATCAGTATAGAGATGAAGTTCTGAAATGCTGCATCATCATTACAGAAAGATCGTGGCTAGGATCAACCTGTGTATGGTCGACCACCCATGATCAACACTGAGTATGGTCAACAGCTGTGCAGTAAAGGATGATCTTTGGGGAAGGGGAATATTCCCCTACCATAGCAGTCATGCTGTCTCAGAGTTAGTATGTATAATAAGCAGGGGGTGTTCAAATATCATGTGTTCTGAGGTATAACATTGGCAAATGCACAGACGTGTATTGACATTCACATTTCAGTGATACTGGGACAACTTTAAGCATGTTGACCTAATGTCTGATTGACAAATGTCATTACTCACACAGACATATATATATATATATATATATATATATATATATATATATATATATATGTGTGTGTGTATGGGTCTACTTCAAATAAATGAAAGACCGCGTACCTGAAAATGAGATCGCCGAGATGAGATCAACTAAACTTCATTTTAACGACCGAGCACATTGTGGAAATGTTTCCCACGGTAAGTAAACAGTTGGCCAATATGGAGAAATTTGCCCTTTTCCCCACTGTAGTGTAGGTATATTTAGTTAGGGAGTGATTGGGGGCGTGAGGGCCGTAGACCCCACCTGGATGGGTTGGAGATAGTGCAGTGTATTTTTCATTACATTTTGTTCAAATGGTTACTTACCATGGGAAACATTTTGGCAATGTGCTCATTCATTAAAATGAAGTTTCGGTGATCTCCTCTCGGCCATGTTGTCTTCGAGTAAGTGGTCTTTTTTATTTGAAGTAGAGCCATGTATGTATGTAGATGATATAGATATATATGTATGAGAGAAAAAAAAAATACTCTATCTGATTATCATAGTGACTGACATTTCTGTAGAACCATATAGGTATATGAGTACTGGCATATGGTACTGCTATTTGGCATACTGTCATGGACAGTTGTAGACAGCAAACAGCTTTCTATGTTGAGAACATAATATAACTATAGACAACACACATGTAAAATAATATGCATCAATTCCCACAAAAGATGCCCACAGAAAGCATTACAGTGGAATTATTGCCATCTATATTAAACATTTTCCAAAGAAAGCCTCACAGACATAGGCAGTGTCACAATGTAAAGGTTGTATTTTCCAGTGCAAAAGTGTTCTTCAACAACGACAACAACAGCAGATGGCAGGAGGACTGTAATCATGCACATATATACACAGAGCTAAAAAGTAATACATCACAGCAGATGTGATATAATAGATAAGTGGACATACCTTGAAACCATGCAACTGCACTATCTCCTTATGTAGAGCAGTAATCCCACATATGTGTGCGTCTTATTGGTCACCATATTTAGCTCTTGGATGCCATGCCTCATTGTTCATATGTAAATATGTAAATAATGATAGCTTGAGCACTACCCCTGCAACCAAATTAAAAATAAAATAAAACAAAAATAGAAGCAGCTATAATGGCTGCTACATTGCCGCAGACCTAACTACAAAATGCTACTTAAAGCATATACAGAGATCATGCACTATGCTATAGCTGTTTCAAAGGGAACACTTTTACCTTAGGTTTGTATATGCCTTACATTTGCCTGCTACTAAATGGACAAGGTCTTCACCTCTGCCACTGTTGATCCATGTTTGGTTAGTAGGGCTGGAATTAGTGGGAAGGTTGGTGTCTAGTGGCATGCTATCATTGCCTGGTGGAAGAGTATGGCACAGTGCCACAGGTAAGCACATCTGGTAGGTAGTAGGATAGTAGCTAATGCTATGGCACCCAGATCAGACTGGAGAAGAGACATTCTATTGCCATATTTCACAGTAGCTTCAGTGCAGCACAATGCTGTCCTTGCTGGCTACATTATTTTCAGTAAATCAGCAGTTTCAGTGGGAATTGTATGATGGATGTCTGCTTCCTTGACTCTTATCCCATGCAGTGACCCAGTCACAATAATCCTGTTTTACTTTCCTATCTTAGAAAAGAGGACACACACTGGGATATCATAGGCATTGACGAATGAATAAGTTCACCAGGGCAGTAGCCAGGAAGCAGAAGTCAGTGACAGGGAATCTTAGAAAGGACAAAAAATTATTTTTGCTTATTTTGCAGATGTTCTTAACATGAATGAAAGCAAGTGCCTCATAGGTTATACATAATAAGAATATGGAAAGTAAGACTGCATTTGCTGCCTATCATTGTATATTATACCCCAAAATACCCATAATAAAGAAGCAGTAACAACTTAAACAACATACATCCTACATTACCAGGTTTAATAGCCCTCATTTGTCATCTAGTGCACTACAAAAGTGTATTGAAGGTATTATCTGTACTCTGTACTGTGACTTTAAATGTATTTTGTTTGGAGGTCTCGTGTGTTGAAATCATTTTAAAAACAAAGCTCTCTGCTTAAAAATCCTTTAAAAAATCTTTATTATTGTAAGACTGGTAAAATGGTTTAATAATAATAAAGAGTAATGATACAGAGAAAGAATGCCACTAAGGCTTTAAAGAGTTTTTGGCTGGGATTCATAGACAAGTGCTGCACCTTTTGCTAATAATTTTCCAATAGGTAGGTTTAGGTATATTGTTGGGCTACTATACTAGTATGTAGCTTTTTTGATAACTTAGGAGCAGTTAAACCTCTCAGGGTTGGAAGGAATATTTTGTAACTCCCTAAACTGTCCCTCTAGAGATCATGATACAATTCCTTCTATAGTGTCTCTATAAGCTCACAAAACAGAGTGCCCATAATTAAGTGCACCTTTTTCTTTCAACCTTAAAAACAGAAGTAAAGATGGAATGCTGTAGACTGCATGTTCTTTTATTAAGAATGTTATTGTTAAATTTCAGGATAAGTTAAGTACTTTCACCATTTGATACAGACTTCTTCAGATCATAAATGTTCTCTCTAAGATTCAGTGTTCATACATATTGTGCAGGGTAAGTGTATGAACAAAATCAACCTTGAGGAGAATTGGTGTTTTCTTTTGGGCAAAAGAATTATATCACAATCTACAGATGGCTAATTTGGGGGGGTGATCATTTTTTTGGTTTCATTCCAATTTTCTTTTCAGGTTGCATTTCCATATTTCAAGAAAATACAATTTTCCTTTATCCTTTAAAAGTGTTTTGAAACAAACAGACAAAAAAAACACTTATATTGTAGCATTTATTGGGATAAGTACCAGTATGAATTCCCCTCATAATTTCTTACATATTTGTGCAGCTTTAAAATAAAAAGCTTCTTAAACTTTATTTTAATACCATAGCGAAAAAAAAAAAATGAAATGTATCACTTAGTGGTGTCAAGGTAGATGTTGCTTAAGGGGGCATCCATAGACTTTAAAGATCAAGTGCAAAAGTTTTCTTCCCACTTCTTTTTCTTGCAATTATGCTATCACCAAATAAAGTGGACTTTCTAATTCTGTAATATTTTTTTTACTTTAGTTACATCAGTGTAACTATA